>NC_089768.1:1170000-1197500 GCF_040412425.1 Macrobrachium rosenbergii | reverse complement strand
ACTAGATGGTGGTAAGCTCTGACAAGAAAATTGGTAGAGGGACACAACAAAAATGGCAACGAGATGAAAAGTAATGTTCATCACAAAATTTTAGCGGTCATTTTTTACACATTTCTGATTTCAGTTTCGGCATGGCGGAACAGGCGCTTTGCGTCTTATCCTCATTTTGAATGATTCTTGGCAAGCACGCATGTTCTGGCAAGCGGTAATATTGCGCTGCGCGCGCTTCCCACAGGGGTTTCCTGGGGACAAAATTTGACCCTTAACCTCTAGTTATCGACGATTTACTATCCTAACCAAGAGAACCCTACCATACCCCCCTTATATTATATATATAAAAAATATTCGAAATCGGAAATGTCAGACCATTCTGGTAAGTCGATTCTTCTTCTTTTGTTTTGGACGACGGGCTCTGGCTGTTTTCATATTTCACAAGACTAACTGTTCCTTCCTTACACTGTTCACACAGACCACTAAAATTGCCTAAAAGGCCACTTTTCATCAGAAACAAATGCAATTCACTTTCATCGTCACATAATTTAATCAAATCAATAATAGTGACCGAATTTGCAGTGGCAACGTGAGCGGGATGGGAAGACTCCATGTTGACAGTTTGAATTCTGTGCTAGAATGGGGTCGCGTGGTGGGTCGAGGTTGAACTACTTACCTATCGGGAGGTGTTTGGTTGTTGTATTAACGCAGGTTCAAGGATGTTTATGGAAACAATACATTTACTTTTTATTAACATATATATGAAAGATCTGTTAAAATAATGTGAAAGATCTCTGTTAAAATACACTTACGAAAAACTGACAAACGAGACCTTCCGTCAACGTTCTAAGTCATAACTGCTAATATTAGGAAATAGAAACCTATCACCATGAACTACTCTATCTACAAGAGATAAATCTCTGGCAGAAGCAGACACCCACACCGGAGAACAGTATTCTAGTAGAGGAAGCACAAATGACCTAAAAGAGGTTGCACTGATTTTATCACTGTTACTGTATAAATATGAGGCCTTAACTTTCATGCAGCATTTGCTGAAAATTTTATTAGACGTTTCTCAAAAATAAGATGTCAGTCAAAAGTTACACCTAGAATGGTTAAAGCTTCAGAAGGGGAGGATGGGATGGAAAATCTGTACAAGATCTGCTAATCAACAGTTTTCGTTTTACTGGAGTTTCAGCCTCAGACTCCACTGACTACATCATTCATTGATCCAGTCCATGTCCCTGTGAGGCTAAGGGCAGCTTTATTTCTCAGTGGAGACTTTACTACACCCACAAGTGTTGCACCATTGGCGTACTGACCAATCTTGTTATTCAGACCAACAACCATCACTTGTATACACTAAAAATAGTAGTGGATCAAGAACACTACTCTGAGGAACTCCCGACACAATAGGTCTTGGCTTGCTAAAGACCCCATCAACAGCAACTTGCTGTTGCCCACTAAGGAAATCTTGAAGTAATCCTGAAACTTATCCACCCACTCCAAGATTCTGAAGTTTACAAATAAGTGTCTTGTGATTTACTAAATCAAAAGCAGCTCTAAAATCTATTAGAGTTACTCTAAATTCAAAAGGTTATTAATAATGTATAGAATATTGGTACAAGGGAGAAAATTAAAGTAGTACAAGAAACATCTGAAGTAAAAAAAATTGCATCATCTAAAACAATTTCTAACTCAGGTAATAATATCAGTCAATAAAAAGTCAACAAACTAATATATTCCAACTGACAAAGCTGTGGATGAGGGCAAGGGTTAACTGATTGATCACTAAACTGGAGACTACCAAGTGAACATCTTATCACAAGGAGGATTATAAAATGTTTATTTGTAATAATGTATATGTAACAAGAAAAAACAACCACAAATTCAACTAAATAGGCATTTTTCTCCTATAACAGCTGTCATCACATGATAAGAAAATATGTTATAATAAGTGAAATATTCATACAATAAAATGTCAAGAGAGCACAGACTAATAGCCCAGTGGAAAAAAGATCTGAGAAACACTGGAGGAAAAGATGGAAAATAACCAAATAGTGTACAGTATATGATTACAGAAATTGAGACAATAATAATACAATGTGCAAAGTGAAAGGTTAACTGAACATTATGGAATAAAAACTTAGTAGTTAACAATGCAGCATGTACTGTATCAAAGCAATAAAGGGATTTTGACAAAGGAAAAACCTATTTCTGAGGGAAGACCTGTGTCACCCGGTGAAATTACCATTAAGCACTAATTTCTAGGTATTAGTATTGCTAAAAATACCAGAGAAAAAGCTATCAGGAATGCTGGGTTACTACCCCCAGATCGATCATCTATAATCAAATAGACGTCGGGGTATAAATAGGGTGAGTGTATTTTGCCACTGTCACAGGCCTCTGCTCTGTGGAGATCCCAATGTCAAAAACCCCAGAAGGTGGGGAGCCGACCCAAAGCCAACACTCACCGTCCCGCCAACCGACGACCCCAGCGCCATCTAGACTCATTCCAGGCTAGCACCCACCCCCCAAGCTTGGTATGCCTACTAGGGTGGGAAATCCTGGAACACGGGTGGGTCACCGGGTGACACAGGTCTTCCCTCAGAAATAGATTTTTCCTTTGTCAAAATCCCTTTTCTAAGTTCGACCTGTGTCACCCGGTGAAATCGTAACAGAGACTCATACTAAGCTGGGAGAAAGTCTTCAACAAAACAAGTAGTTAGATGGACATGAATAAAAGCACCAGTATTAACTTTTTAGTTTAATTATCCCAGTAGTAAAAGAAAAAAAAATTTTAATAAGAACAATTAACAGTAACATTTAATTAATGACTAGGGATTAACATGAAACAACAACTGGAAGGTACCAAGACTTAAAACTAACAGTTACAAAAATTGGAAAGGTACCCAGAAACTTAAGACTAACACCACAGCAAATGTACAATATCCCAAAAACTTAAAGACTAACACCACCGCAAATGTACAATATCACATGTTCAGGAGTCAGGCTGTGAAGCATGCCTGACCTAAGAGTAGAAGGCAAGGTAAGTAAATGAGGCAGGCAGGCGAGAGGGGAAGAGGACAGGGTAATAAAGATCAATATTTTAATCTAGGGTGGAAGGGACAGTGCTTCCTGCAGCCACTGTAGAGAACTTAAGAGCTTCCAGTGATTTAAGATAGTGGCGTTTAAACACTGATGGAGATTTCCAACCCGTATATTTTTTAAGATCTTCAAAATTCATATTATGGAAATAATTAGTGGAGGTGGCCACTGCTCGGATATCATGAACCTTAGGTACTGAATCCGGGTTAGCTTGTTTAATGAAATAAAGAATCTGTTGTCTGATGGCCTTTAAGGAAAGTGTTCCTCCTTTTTCCCTGATAAAAAGAGGACCAGACAAAACCTGAGAAGTTCTCTGTAAATAAACCCTAGGGTAGTGACTGGACACAAGGATGGATCCTCTGGAAGGGGGATACCCTTCCAAGGGGACCACCTATCTTGAGGATCTTCATTTTTAGCTAAAAATCTTTGATCCGGAGAAAGGAGAACTTCTCCTGACGGGAGGAAATCAACATGATTCGCACCTCTAGAGAGGGCGGACAGTTCAGAAATCCTGGCACCTGAAGCTAGGCTAATTAAGAACAATGTCTTTCTTAACAGATTCAAATATGGACACTGATCATTATCAGTATCCGATGCTAATTTCAGAACGTCATTAAGGAACCAAGAAACCGTATGTGGACGGATTGCTGGTCTCAGACGAGCGCATGCTCTAGGGATTGATGAAAAGTATGAATCTGTTAAGACAATATTGAAGCCATGTAAAAATACCTTTTTTAAAGCTGACTTTGCTGTGGTAATAGTGGTCGAAGCCAGACCCTTTTCGAACAATGACCTGAGGAATGATATTGCTAGATTCGTGGTCATGACTTGAGCTTCAGATTCTTTCAGGAATGATGCTAACTTTTTAACTGCTGAATCATACTGTCTTAGAGTAGATTCCCTTTTATCTGATTCCAAGAACAGTGTATTGACAGGATCAATATCCGCACCTCTCTGAGCAGCAAATTTCATGAAGTCCACAAAGCCAGGGCATTTAGAATTCTTGAGGAAGCTGACACAGTCCGAGTTTGTACTATTTGGGTCAGCTGTGGCCTGGGTATTTGAATACACCGGAGCTTCAACTCCAGAAGAAGAGGGAACCAACTGCTCTTCGGCCAGTTTGGTGCTACCAGGGCCACCTGACCTTTGAATGACCTGAGCTTGTGCAAAACTTTCATCAGCAGGTTTATTGGTGGAAACAGATAGATTTTCTGCCATATGTTCCAATCTATTGACATTGCATCTGTGGAGTGAGCCAGAGGGTCCAGGTTGGGAGCAACATAACATGGAAGTTTGTGGTTGCTCTCCGTGGCAAACAAGTCTACCTGAAGACCTGGAACCTGACGGCGAATCCACTCAAATGAAGTTTTGTCCAGGGACCATTCCGACTCCAGCGGAGTTAACCTGGATAGAGAGTCTGCAATGACATTCGGACTCCTGCTAGATGGGTGGCTGACAGGTGCCAACTGTGCTTTTTCTTGGGGAGAAAATAGCTATCAACACTTGATTGATCCGGCTCGATTTGGAGCCCCCCCTGTTTATACAATGCACCACTACTGCACTGTCCAGAACCAGCCTGATATGAATCTGTCTGGGTGGACGAAGTTTTTTCAGAGTTAGAAACACTGCCATTGCTTCTAGAATGTTGATATGGAACTGGCAGAACATTGTGGACCATGTACCTTGAACTTTTTTGTGTTGGGAATATCCTCCCCACCCGCTCAGGGAAGCATCCGTATGGATCACTAGAGATGGAGGAGGAAATTGGAGGGGTACTGACTTTGAAAGACTTTTGACTGTGCACCACAGCCGGAGTCTTTTCCTCAACACCAGTGGAATTGATGACACCTTGTCTCTGAGCATGATATTGGCTCTTCTCCTCCACACTCTGTTTATGTCTTTCAGTTTGGCTTTCAGCAGCAGATCTGTGACAGATGCGAACTGAAGAGAACCCAGGACACTTTCCTGAGTCCGGCGAGAGGCTTTCCTGCATTTGAGGAACTGCCTGGTGGCTTTGGCTATTTCCCTCCTTTTGGCTGGCAGAAGAGACAGTTTGTGTGAGTCTAGGTCCCACTGGATACCTAGCCACTGAAACCGAGCCTCCGGAACTAGGCGGGATTTCTCCCTGTTTATCTGGAAGCCCAGGGACTCCAGAAACTCGATCACTATGGCTGTAGATCTCCGGCATTCCCCGGTGTTGGATGCCCAAATTATCCAATCGTCCAGGTATGCGGCTAACATGATCCCCTGGGACCGTAACTGCTGCACTACCGTTTCTGCCAGCTTGGTGAAAATTCTGGGCGCTATGTTGAGCCCAATGGCATGACTCTGAATGAGTAGGCTTGTTTTCCTAGTCTGAATCCTAGGTAAGGAGAGAAGTTTCTCACCAATCGGGACGTGATAGTATGCGTCTGAAAGATCTATAGAGGTGGTGACGGCTCCACGGGGAAGTAGGGTCCGCACCTGCGTAGATTGTAAGCATGTAAATTTGTCGCACTGAATGTAAAGATTGAGACGAGACAAGTCTAAGATTACTCTTTGCTGACTGGAGCCTTTCTTGGAACACTGAACAGTCTGCCTTGAAATTTCAGGTGTCTCACTTTCTTTATAGCCCTCTTTTGAAGCAGTTCCCTCACAAAGTCCCGTAGGGCTTTGGATGGAGGCTGATGGAACCTGACTAGTGGGGGAGGGTCCTTGATCCAACTCCACCCCAGACCTTTGGAGACTATGCTGTGGGCCCACGGGCTGAAGGTCCTTGCTTCCTCTGCCCCAGCCTCCTCTTCCCCGAGAGAGGGAACGCAATGCAGCCTTGCCTCTGAAGGAGACTCTTGCTCTACTTCCCCTTGCGTTCCGGTTAAAACCCCGAAACGACCCCTGGCTCTCATACGAGGGATTGAACGCCGGAGACGTGACGAAAGTTGGGGAAGCAAGGAATGCTGAGCAGGCTGCATCAGCACGCGTGCACTGTTGAGCTGGGCCTTCGAGGTTGAAGGCTGACCGATCTGGGAGACCGGTACAGCCTGCATAACGGTCTGAGTCTGTGGTCTCTTGAACTTCCTAAAGCGTTTCCCTGGCCTATTGTGGGACTGGCGGACTCGGAGGCCTTCCTCTTGGCGGGAAGACCCCAGCGGGAGCGGAGACTCTGGTTTGCCCTGGTTGCCTCTGCCAGGACACTGTTCACCTCGCTCTCGGGAAGATATTGGCCCCCCAGAAAGAGCTTTTCATGAGCCTATTGGGCTCATGCCTTATGGTGGCGTCCGCAAAGATGTGTTTGCGGCAGTTCATTCGCGCCACCATAAAGTCAAACAAATCTGCCTGAAATCCCGCCAACAGAGATTTCGTCAGGACTTGGAAGAGCGGATCCTCAGAGTAGATCACCGCAGTAGCTTCCGTCAGGCACAAGGAATTCATAGACCGGCTCAGTCTGCACCTGGCCTCGAACTCTGTCTTCAGAAGAGCCTCCGGGATCTTAGGAAGCTGCTCGCTGAACAAAGTCGAAGCGCAGTCCGGGTCGAGTCTGCCCACCGTGAATGTAGCTGGAGCACCCGACCAAAATTCTGAATCTCCGGGGAAGACCAGTGAAGTGGGATCTGTCTCCCGGAGCTGAGGCAGCAGCTTACCCCCTATGCATGCTTGAGCGGTCGCTAAGGCCACCTTTGACATGCAGGGGGTTGGGACTTTATCCCCCAAAGAGAACATGGTAAAGTTCCCTTTGAAGGGAGTCAGCTTGGTGTTATCTGCCTCCCACTCCGTCAGAGTGCGCAGTAATGCAGACTGAGCCTGGTCCCTTGGGAAAATGACTGTTTCTTTGGGGACCTTGTCAGACCTGATCCAAGCCTCCTCCGTCAACCTGGCGTAGTCTGGGAAGGGAGGCACCAGGTCGGGTGGAAGAACTCCAGCTCTTCCAACCTGCGTGTCCCTAAACCCTCGATTGTAAGGGTATCTTCATGCTGGGGAGCATTAAGGGCCAAACGCCAAGGATTTCCCTCATCGAAGGGAGGAAGGGTGGAGGCATCCGGAATGGGGTGAGACAGCGCCGGACCTCCGGAGCGCACGAACCCAGAGAGCAGGCTTTCCTGGCTCTGAATCCTCTGAGCTAAGGACCTCCAATGTTCATCGGAGGTCTTCAGGCCCGAGGCAAGCTCAGAGGAGAGTTTACTCAGCTTAAGGTCCACCTCCTTATTAAACGTTTGCAGAAGCAGGTCTGCAAAAGCCTCAGGGTCAAAAGCAGGCTGAGGGGGGGGGGGGGCCTCGCCTTAGCTGCCCTTGATCTCGACCCCTTGACAGGGGGAGTAGCCTTGCTCATTGAAGCCACCGGACTAGATGCCCGTGACTTCAAAGGAGGTAGAGGAGTAGCCTTACGGGCAGAAGAGGACTTGTAGCCCTTGGACTACAAGGTCCTCTTCACCTTGGGGACAGTAGAACTTGATCTGTCCTCAAGGTACGAAGACTTCTGGAACCCCTGAAAAGATGACACAGAAGAAGAAGGGGAGTTAAAAAGGGAGCTCGCTCCCCCTGCCTCACTTACCTCCCTACCTACCCCCCAGTCCGGTTCCACGAACATCGGTTCCAGATCGAGGTTGATGGCCGCCACTTCCTCTGTCACCTCCCCGCACAGGTTGTCATCTTGGGAGGGTTGCGTCTCCACCCGGATCTGCTCAATTAAGGGGGCGGCAACGTCCGCAGGAATAGCAGCACAGATCCAGGCGCCGGGTTAGAGGAGATTGCATATAATCTCAGATAAGACATAAGGCTTCCCCGACGGGACGCTCCCCCCAAACCCGCTAACCCAAGCCTTCAGGGTTGACAGCGAAGAGTCCGTCCCGGGAAGTGCGGTCGGCCTGGGAGAAAACGAGGGTTTACTAAACTAGATATCATATTTTATAATCAACAATCATAAGGCATGTGGTCAAGAACGTCATATTCAACAAAATAAGCAATGCAGTCGAGTAAACTAAAGGCAGCGGACTTGAAGCTTACCGACTCGTCCAAAACCTGCTCATACAGAGCGTAGCATACTTCACATCCGTCCGGGTGCCAAACGACCAAATCCCCCACCCGGACCGCACAGCCAGAGCGGGAACGGCAGACTACATGGCCGTAAGGTTGGTGCAATACAGCCGTGCACCCGGTCTCCTGACAGTGTACCATCTGTAAGTGGATAGACAGTACACGAGTATGCTAACTAAGGCACGCCGGAGTAAATCCGGCGGAGATAGAAGCCTTAGACTAGTGTAGGTGATGGTACATGTTTATTGATAAAAACAGAACCCGCCGGAGTAGCCCGGCTGAATATATAAGGGATTTTGACAGAGGAAAAATCTATTTCTGAGGAAGGTCCCGTGTCACCCGGTGAAATTCCATTACAGCACGAATTTCTAGGTATAACAATGCTAGATATACCAGAGAAAAAGAGCTTTCAGGAAAGCTGGGGTTACTACCCCCAGTCGATCGTCTTTAGAAGACGTCGGTATAATGCAGGGTGAGTGAAATACCACTACCACGGAAATATACTCGAAAGATCTCTCCTTATCAAAACCCCCGTAAAAGAGCGGTGAGCCGTTACAGCTCCCACCCTCAACATCCGCCAGGACGAGGGGAGGGAGTACTAGACTAGACAGGGAGGGTCACCGGGTGACACGGGACCTTCCTCAGAAATAGATTTTTCCTCTGTCAAAATCCCTTTTCTGAGTTCAGTCCCGTGTCAGCCGGTGAAATAGTGATAGAGAATCATGCCAAGACTGCTACTACTGGAAAAAAGGGGGGTAACCTGAAGAAAAGGCAAAATTGTAACAAAAATAACTTTAATTAAGGAATCTCTTCCATGAAGCAAGAATACTTAAAAGTAAGGCAACTTAATTTTAAGGCACACCAATAAACTTAACACTACAAAACACTGGAGGTCCCCGGTCTGATGGGGAAAAAACCTCAAAAATCTTAAAATTACTTAAAAGTAGTGAAACATGAAATGTGCACAGAACAAGAAATACAACCTTAAAACTATATATATAAACTTAGGCTTAAACATGTAAGAGACAAGACTAATGAAAATAACACACACAATTATCCGGGGTACGTGGAGCCAAACAAAAACTGTCCAGTACCCCGCAAACGAAACAATTATGGCTAATCAGATTACAGTTTTCCATCATCAAATACAAATATATCAATATGAAGAGCTAGGCAGTGAGGCATAAACGACCAGGAGAATAAGCAGAGAAGCAAATGAGGTAGGCGGGCGGGGAAAAGGAAAGGATATAATTATTTAAGGTGGGAGATGACACTTCCCACTGCTACAGTAGAATATTTCAGGGCTTCGAGTGATTTTTAAATAGTGGCGTTTAAACACTAGAGGTGATTTCAACCCGTATATTTTGATAACTCTGAAAAGTCCATATTATGAAAATAATTAATAGAAGTAGCCACTGCTCGAATATCATGAACTTTAGGAACTGAGTCTGGGTTGGCTTGTTTAATGAAATACAGAATTTGTTGTCTTATACCATTAAGAGAAAGAGTACCACCTTTCTCCCTGATAAAAAAGAGGACCCGACTTACTCTGTGGAGTTCTTGAGAGGTAAGATTTAAGTGTATGGACTGGACATAAAGATTGATCTTGAGGAAGGGGCACCACCTTCCAAGGAGACCACCTGTCCTGTGGGTCTTCGTTCTTAGCTAAAAATCTAGGGTCAGGGGAGAGGAGGACTTCTCCGGATGGGAGGAAGTTAACAAAATTACCACCTCTAGTGAGAGCTGACAGCTCTGAAATTCTAGCACCTGAAGCCAAACTAAGTAAAAATAAGGTTTTCCTTAACAGATCCTGATAAGAGCAATGGAAGTTATCCAACTCTGACGCTAACTTAAGGACGTCATTGAGAAACCAAGTAACCGAATGTGGACGTGATACTGGTCTCAGACGAGCGCATGCTCTGGGGATGGATGAAAATAAGAATCTGTAAGGTCGATTTTAAAGCCGTAAAGAAATACTTTCTTCAATGCCGACTTGACTGTGGTAATAGTGGCGGAGCCAGACCTTTCTCAAACAGTGACCTAAAAAAAGGAAACTCCTAAATTAGTCGTCATAATTTTGGCTTCAGATGCTTTCAGGAAGGAGGCTAACTTTTTGACTGCTGAGTCACATTGTCTAATAGTAGAATCTCTTTTATCTGATTCTAAAAACAGAGTGTTGACAGGGTCAATGTTTGCTCCTTTTGAGCTGCGAACTTTATAAAGTCCAAAAAGCTAGGGCATCTTGAATCCTTGAGGAAGCTGACACAGTCTTGGTTTGTACTGTCTGGGTCAGAATGGGCTTGGGAATCCAAGACTCCGCAAGCCCAGTTCCTGAAGGAGAGGAACCAATTGCTCTGCGGCCAATAGGGGGCTACCAGAGCTGGTTGACCTTTGAATGTCCTTAGTTTGTGTAAAACTTTCAGCAGCAAATTTATTGGAGGGAACAGATAAATTCTCTCCCAATTGTTCCAATCTACTGTCATTGCGTCTGTGGCGAACGCCTGAGGGTCCAGGTTGGGGCTACGTAACAGGGGAGCTTGAAGTTGCTCTCCGTTGCGAACAGATCCACTTGGAGTCCCGGAACCCGGCGGCAAATCCATTGGAAAGATTCGCATCCAGGGACCACTCCGTCTCCAACGGGTAGTCCTGGACAGGGAATCCGCCACCACGTTCGGACACCTGCTAGGTGGGTGGCTGACAGGTGCCAACCGTGCTTGTTCGCCAGGGAGAAGATAGCTACCATCACTTGGTTTACTCGACCTGATTTGGAGCCGCCCCTGTTGATGCAATGAACTACCACTGCGCTGTCTAACACCAACCTGATATGAATCCGATTGGGAGGGCGGATTTTCTTCAGCGTTAGAAAGACCGCCATGGCTTCCAGGGTGTTTATATGGAACTGCTGAAACATTGTGGACCACGTTCCCTGTACTTTCTGTTTTGGTGAATATCCCCCCCAGCCGCTTAGAGAAGCGTCTGTGTGGATAACTAGTGCCGGAGGGGGAAACTGAAGTGGAACTGTTTTGGACAGGCCCTTGACTGTGGTCCAAGGCCGCAGTCTTGTCTTTAAGATCCGAGGGATAGAGGAGACCTTGTCCCTGAGCTTGGTGTTTGCTCGACTCCGCCACACTCTGTTTATGTCTTTTAATTTGGCTTTCAAGAGCAGGTCTGTCACTGAGGCAAATTGGAGAGACCCGAGGACCCTTTCCTGGGACCGACGGGATGCTGACTGATTTTTGAGAAACCTCTTGGTGAGAGATGCTATCTCTTTCCTCTTGGAAGGAGGGAGAGATAACGTGTGGGAGGACAGGTCCCACTGAAGACCCAGCCACTGAAACCGAGACTCGAGTCAGGCGGGACTTCTCCTGTTCAGTTGAAAACCCAATGACTCTAGGAAATTGGTGACTATGGACGTGGCTTCTTGACACTCCGGAACAGTTGGAGCCCAGATTATCCAGTCGTCCAGGTACGCTGCTAGGGAGATTCCTTGGGACCGGAGCTGCTGTACTACCGTATCCGCCAGCTTGGTGAATATCCTGGGTGCAATGTTCAGACCGAAGGGCATGACCCTGAAGGAGTAGGCTTGATTCCCGAGTCTGAAACCGAGGAACTGAGAGAAGTTCCGCGCAACCGGGACGTGATAATAAGCGTCTGAAAGATCGATAGAGGTGGTGACGGCTCCACGCGGAGTCCGAACCTGAGCTACCGTAAGCATGCGAAAATTGTCGCATTTTATGTAGAGATTTAGACGCGATAGATCCAGGATCACTCTTTGCTGATCGGAGTCTTTTTGGGAACAGTGAATAGCCTGCCTTTGAAACTTTAGGTGCCTTGCTTTCTTTATTGCCCGTTTGTTGAGCAATTCTGTTACATAATCCTGTAGGATTGATGTGGGTGGCTGGTAAAATCTGTTTAGAGGGGGAGGATTCTTGATCCAGCTCACACCTAGTCCCTTGGACACAATGCTGTGTGCCCAAGGGCTGAAGGTCCATTGGTCCCTGAACCAATACAGGCGACCGCCTACCTGCGTTCTCTCAGTGGGAGGGAGCGGGTTTGTTCCCTCTACCACGTCCTCTCCCCTTGGGGTGGTGTTAGACCTTCCTCTGTCGGGGGCCTTGCCCTTCCTCCCCTGCAACCTATTGAGGCCGTGAAAAAATCCACGGCCTTCATATGTAGGGTTGTATGCTGGTGAGGATACATAGGAGGCGCCGCTGGTTGGACCAACACGTACTGTTGGGGTTGGGACTTAGAGGTAGATGGCTGGGCCACTGCTGAGACCGGGATGGCTTGAACCACAGCCTGATGGGGCCTCTTATGTCTCCTGAACCTTTTTTCCTCCTCTCGTCTGGGGCCGGCCGATTCTGGGGTCTTGCGCTTATAAGTGGGAATTCCCCACCAGCGCGCAGACTCTGATTGGCCCGTGTAGCCTCAGACATGACGGATGTAACCTCTCCTTCAGGGAAGAGGTTAGGTCCCCAGATTGAGCTTTTAATGAGCTTGTTAGGCTCGTGGCGGATTGTAGCGTCAGCAAAAATAAATTTTCTGCATTCCAGCCTAGCCATAACAAACTCATGCAAGTCTAACTGGAAGCTCGCCAGGAAAGACTTAGCTAGGACCTGGAAAAAGGGTTCGTCCGAGCCGGAGACGGCAGTAGCCTCAGTAAGACAGCCGGAGCTCAAGGACCGGGCTAACTTAGTCCGGGTCTCAAACTCCGCCTTTAACAATGATTCCGGCAGCTTAGGGAGTTGTTCGCTAAACTGCGTGGAAGCGCAAAGAGGGTCCAGCTTGCCTACAGTGAAAGTGGACGGGGCATCCACCCAGAACTCGTTACTTCCTGGGAATACCAGGGAAGTAGGGTCTGTTTCCCTTAATTGAGGAAAGGGATTCCCGTCAAAGCATGCTCGGGCCGTAGCCAGAGCAACTTTGTCCATGCAAGGAGTGGGAAGATCTTCTCCCAGGGTGAACATCGTGAAATTGCCCTTGAAAGGGGTCAATTTTGTGTTCACTGCCTGCCACTCCGTCAGAGTGCGCAGGAGAGCCGACTGGGCTTGGTCTCTAGGGATGATGACAGTCTCCCTAGGTACCTTGTCTGACCGAATCCAGGCTTCTTCAGTAAGCCTCACGAAGCCAGGATAAGGGGGCAAGAGATCGGGGGGGAAGAACTCCAACTCCTCCAACCGTCTCGTGCCCAGACCGTCTAAGGTAAGTTTGCCATCATGTTGGATGGCCCGGAAGCGAACCGCCAAGGGTTTCCGACATCAACGGCGGAAGGTCCGCAGTGTCGGGGATAGAATACTGCGGTTCTGCTTTAGGTTGGCGAGCCAAACCTGCCAGTATATTGTCATAGTTGGCAAACTTATCTGAGATCTTCTCAAACCTAGAATCTAGGTCCTCCGTGAACTTTTTGTATAGTTCAGTGGCCAGGGCTTGCGCATCAAAAAGAGGCTGGCGAGGAGGGCTTGGTTTTGCCGCCCTCTTACTCGCGCCCTTGCCGGAGGAGCTAGATTTACTCCCGGAGGCTACCGGTCCTGAAACCTTAGCCTTCGACGGGGAAGGGCAATGCCTTCTTGGAAGTCGAGGACTTATAGCCCTTCGCCTTCCATGAAGTCTTCAACTTGGGGATAGCAGACGGAGCTCTATCACCCAAAGAGGAAGACTTCACAAAACCTGCAAATGAAGATACAGATGAAGCAGGGGAGTCAAACAAAGGGGGGCCCGCCCCAATATCCTCACTTACCTCACCACTTACCACCTGGTCCTGCTCCGTATTCATTGGTTCCAAGTCGAGATTTAGGGCGGCAACATCCTCCGAGACCTCGGCGTACATGATGTCCACTTGAGGTGGCTGGGTCGCATCACGGATCTGTTGGATAATAGGGGTGGCAAGTTCTTCTGGTACTGCAGCGGCCACCCGTGCGCCGGGGTAAAGCAAGTCCCTCAACCTGGCGTCGAGGACGTAGGGCTTCCCCGACGGAACATTCCTGCCGAACCCAGCCACCCAGGCCCGGAGGGATTCCAAGGCAGACTTCTTGGAAGCTTCATCCGCCTGCAAGGAAACCTGCAGTTAGTCAGGAATGAAAAGACAGACGGAGAATATAAACAACGTATCGTATGAGGAGCATGGACCGGAGGAAAGAAGACTTTCACTTACCGACTCGTCTTGGATGGTTGAGGAGAGAGCAAAGCAAACCTCACAGCCATCGGGGTGCCAAACAACCAGGTCGTCCAGTCGGACCGCACAACCAGCGTGGGTCCGGCACACTACGTGCCCGTAGGGTTGTTGAAGGGAGGCGGTACACCCGGCTCCTCACAGCGGAACAGTCTGTAAAGGTAACAGTACATGAACCTCACACTCTAAGCAAAATAAAGTCGGCAAGGCCGGGAAACTCAACTACAACCGGAATACTCCAGCGTAGAAGAACTACCAAATTAAACTGGGCCAATAAGCTTTAAATGCACAGAGTGGAAGGTAAGGATTCAGACCCCGGAAGACTCCGGGGAATGAAGGAACGAGAAACCAGGAACCAACCATAAGGGCTGCCAGAAAATTAACGGCGGAGCCCCCGGGTGTGGGACCGGAATCACGTATATGGTAGAACAAAATAATAATAACAATAATCAAAAATAACAATGATGGTAACACTCCGGAGACCGGAGGAGTCCGTTACGCTAGCGTGACATAGAATCATCCCACATTCACCTCCCCGCCGGAGAAACAAATGGGTAAAGGATCTATGTTCATAACATACGGTGGGGCCACACCTAAACCCTAACCGTGAGCTCGATGGGAGACGAGAGGTTGAGACAGGATTCGAACACGCTCGAGCAAACGAACCACCCACCCACCACAGCGAAGCTGGGGACGATATGGGAGGGAGCGAATCCCTCTACCAATGGGAGGAGTCCCTGAACTCGGAGAAAACGCCATCTAGCGTCACCCGCACGAGTCGCAAAGCTGAGGGGGAGGGGGTAGTGAAGAGGAGTAGGCTACCGGAAGGGGAGAGGAGACAAGGAGAACATGACACCCGCTCAACTGCATCCTTCCTTCCCAATGAACTTGGAAGGAAGCCTACTCAGGGAGCTACACAGCCCAAAGCCCAACTCCTCCTAGGCGTAGCCTAATATAAACCTAACCTAGTATAGGTTAGGAAGGAGAAAGGGGTGTAAAAGGAGAGGAGGAACCAACAGGGAGAGAAATTTTGTGCCGAGAGCCAACCAGGAACGAGTAGGGGATAAGTAGGCGACTAGCCTAGAGGAAACACATCCAAAGAACTCGATTCCCCCGAAATTGGAGGAAGAGGACTAAGGGCTCACTCTGACCCTCTAAAACGATCCCTGTGGAAACAGCAACAAAACTCCCTCAACCTGATCTCCGCACCCAGGGCAAGGGATGGAGCCCACACTACAACCATCATATAAAAACAATCAAAATAAAATTACGTTCACAGGAAGCGTAGCCTACCTCGGGGGGGAGGCCCACCAGAGGTAAACTACACAACCAAAAACAATAAACAAATAAAATTAAAAATACTAAAACTAAAGGAAGAGCACCATCTTCAAGAATAACATAATAGCCTATGAGACCAAATGAAAAAGAACCCAACCTGGTGGGGGGGGGGTACTTGGACGGAGCAACTCCCTAAGAGAGGCCGACAGGCCAAAAATGCAAAACAAAAACTAAAATTGGAGGGGGAGCCACCGCACGGAACCACCAGGAAGGAATTCAAGGGCTAAAATCTATATATATAGCGACTAGGAGAAAACTCCGACCGAAAGAACAGAAGGAGTCGCCTCGTGGTCGACATGGCTGACCGGGGACGCTGTGGCGTCATAAGAAGATCCCAATATTTATGAAAATACGAGACCAAAACAGCCATAAACAGATCAAAAACCCCACAAGAAGATGGTACTTAACTTAGAGATGGAAAAGGTGCTCAAGCCATTGTAGATGAAGTAAAAAACAATCCAAAAAGGGACGAGCACACAAAAAGAAGCGAACGTATCACGTGCTAGAAAATGGAATGAAGTAGGTGGCGCTGGTGTCGCCGTCCTGGCGGGTGTTGAGGGTGGGAGCTGTAACGGCTCACCGCTCTTTTACGGGGGTTTTGATAAGGAGAGATCTTTCGAGTATATTTCCGTGGTAGTGGTATTTCACTCACCCTTCATTATACCGACGTCTTCTAAAGACGATCGACTGGGGGTAGTAACCCCAGCTTTCCTGAAAGCTCTTTTTCTCTGGTATATCTAGCATTGTTATACCTAGAAATTCGTGCTGTAATGGAATTTCACCGGCTGACACGGGACTGAACTCAGAAATATATAATATATATGACTAGATAAGTTAACCCTTTAACGCCGAAGCCCTATTTACAAAAACGTCTCCCGTATGCCAGCGGCGTTCGGTGAGTTAGCGCCGAAGCAGAAAAAAAGTTTTTTTCAAAAAATCACAGCACGCTTAGTTTTTAAGATTAGGAGTTCATTTTTGGCTCATTTTTTTTTGTCATTGCCTGAAGTTTAGTATGCAACCATCAGAAATGAAAAAAAATATCATTATCATATATAAATATGACAGCGAAAAAAAAAACTCGTATATAATTGTATACAAATCGCGCTGTAAGCAAAACGGTTAAAGCTAATGAGTTAATTTCTTTTTAGTTGTATTGTACACTAAATTGCGATGATTTTGGTATATAACAAATTTTAAAACGATCAAAGCAACGCAGAGAAAATATTATCACAAAATGATGCATGAATTCGTAACGTGAGCGGACGTAAAAAAATGTTTTTTTCAAAATTCACCATAAATCGAAATATTGTGCTAGAGACTTCCCGTTTGTTGAAAAATTAAGCTAATTGATTGAATATTACTAGACTGTAAGTGTTTTAGCTTACAGTTGCAGTTTTCGACCATTTCGGTCGAGTTAAAGTTGACCGAAAGTCGAATTTTTTCTATTTATCGTGATTTATATGGAAATATTTCAAAACTGATAAAAGCTACAACCATGAATTATTTTTGTTGTATTGTACATGAAATTGCGCACATTTACATATATAAAACTTTATGTAACGACTAATATAAAGCGGTGCAAATATTACGACAACGAGACGAAAGAATTTCTGAGATGTTGGCGAGTTACCAGCGCAGGCGTAAGGAAAATGTTTTTAAAAAATTCACCATAAATCGAAATATTGTGCTAGAGACTTCCAATTTATTGCAAAATGAAGTTAAACGATTGAATATTACTAGAATGTAAGAGTTTTAGCTTACAATTGCGTTTTTTGACCATTTCGGTCGAGTTAAAGTTGACGAAGGTTGAAATTTTGGCAGTTATCGTGATTTATGTGAAAATATTTCAAAACTGATAAAAGCTACAACCATAAGCTATTTTCTGCTGTATTCTACATGAAATTGCGCACATTTTCATATATAAAAGTTTATGTAACGACTAGTGTAAAACGATGCAAACATTACGACAACATGACGAAAGAATTTCTGAGATGTTAGGCCGAGTTACGTAGCAAGAGGCGTAAGGAAAAAATTTTTTTTTTAAGAAATTCACCATAAATCGAAATATTGTGCTAGAGACTTCCAGTTTGTTGCAAATTGAAGGTACATGATTGAATATTACTAGAATGTAAGAGTTTTAGCTTATAATTGCGTTTTTACCATTTGTCGAGTTAAAGTTGACCGAAGGTTGAAATTTTGGCAGTTATCGTGATTTATATGAAAATATTTCAAAACTGATAAAAGCTACAACCATGAGTTATTTTCTGTTGTATTCTACATGAAATTGCGCACATTTCCATACATAAAACTTTATGTAACGACTAATATAAAACAGTGCAAACATTACGACAACGTGTGAAAGAATTTCTGGCGCGGACGTCAGGAAAAAGTTTTTTCAAAAAATTCACCATAAATCGAAATATTGTGCTAGAGACTTCCAATTGGTTGCAAAATGAAGGTAAATGACTGAATATTACTAGATCGTAAGAGTTTTAGCTTAAAATTGCGTTTTTCGACCATTTCGGTCGAGTCAAAGTTGACCAAAGGTTGAAATTTTGGCAGTTATCATGGTTTATATGAAAATATTTCCAAACTGATAAAAGCTACAACCATGGGTTGTATTTTGCTGTATTGTACATGAAATTTCGCAAATTTTCATATATAAAACTTTATGTAACGGCTAATATAGAACAGTGCAAAAATTACGACAAAATGACGAAAGAATTTATGAAATTTTCGGCTGAGTTACACAAAAGCGTAAGAAAAAAGTTTTTTCAAAAATTCACCATAAATCGAAATATTGTGCTAGAGACTTCCAATTTGTTGCAGAATGAAGGTACATGATTGGATATTACCAGAATGTAAGAGTTTTAGCTTACAATTGCGTTTTTCGACCATTTCGGTCGAGTCAAAGTTGACCAAAGGTTGAAATTTTTTGTAGTCGACGTACGGTACGTCCACTCGGCACCCAACAGACAATTTTAGTCGACGTATGATACATCCAATAGGCGTTTAAGGGTTAAGGACCGCCGGAGTTAATCCGACGGAAATAGTACACCTTAACTTAGGATCATGCAACATAGTAATTAACATGAAATAATAAATGAAAACAAATACTGCCGGAATCCGGCAGCGATAAATAAAGGTTAACAAATTTGTGTGAACAGCAGTACATAGCTGGTTATGATGTTCCGTCCTGGAAACCTCGGACATCCCGCTACCCCCACCTCTGGTAACAGCAGAGGGGGCGGAGAGGTGAATTCACTACTGAATCGTCTCCCGCGCATGTGGCGGAGAACGGGTAGTGAATAACGCCAACCGACTGAGAACCAAACCCACCGGAGTGGTAACGGGCAAGAGAGCAACGGGAGATCCGAAAAAACCGGCGGAACGGAACCCTGGACTTGTGTCCGGAGTTCTAGCTAACCCGGAGGAAAGCGAACCAACGAGACACTAGCGAAGTGGCGGAAACCTTAACGCGGAGGCCAGAAAGGTGGGAAACACCTATCTGGGCTGGACTAGACTCCCCACGGGTGACGGTCGTAAAGAGACCGGCGTCCACGCCGGGAGGGAGAGGGAGACGCCACGCCGCTAAAGAGCAGGGAGGGAATAACAAAATGGCGGGTCGAGCAGCAGTGGCCAGGTGGATGGGAAAATCCCCTGGACACAGATAGAAACTCCCCACAGGGTGCCGGTCCTGAGGACAGACTTCCCTCACGCAGGGAGAAACTAAAGACACCAGCCAAATGTTAACGAAAGGGTAAGGGAAGTTAGGCTAATAACATGAAAACTTCAACTACCTATGACTCTCCACCCTTCCCCAACGTCAAAACCTTGACTGGAAGAAGGGAAAGAGGGAGGGGGGGGGTGGGAGAGAAATTCCCGCGTAGATGGCTACCAAACAACCGACAGACTGGGCGGATAATAGGCTACGTACTGAGGAGACCCCCCTTATACTAACCTACCTCCCAAATCAACTGGACTGATCAGATATACCAGAACAGAGGAAGGGTGGGAGGAAGGGAGAGGGGGGGGAGGTCTCAGATGCCTAAGGACACCCATCAACAAAACGGAATGGTCGGATGGAACCAAGGAACGGGGAACTCCCTCAACCAACCCACGTCTCCCTCCAAGCCTCAAAACGACATGGTCGGGAGAGAAGGAAGCTGAGTCATATGAAATACGCCTAACATAAATAGCCTAACCCCCCGAAAGGAGGCGGGAGGGCTAGGCTAGAATCCCAATGACACCAACTAAGTACTGCTAAAAGTTAACCAAAAACAGTAAATAAACGTAAATATATATCATTATACATAAAAATAATTAAGAACTTGTGCTAAGGGTATGGCCTAACAGCTCGCAACGAACAGGAAGCGGGAAATAACCAAAATGGCCGCTCCTGACGCCAAGCCAAAGGCAATTTTAATCCCAAAATATACATGTCATCCATCACTTAATATATCAGATAAACCGATAGCAAGACAGCACCACCCTGGAGGATATATTCTTCCAATGTGAGAGGAAAGTGCCCACAAAAGAAAGGGAAAATAATGAAACAAAAACGATAGGGGGAAGCCTCCCCAAAAGTAAATATGTGACAATACTGGCACCACCTCCCCCGTGACGGAAGAACAAACCGTCCAAAGGGAACTTCCTGAAGGGGTATAATAACAGAATACGAAAAAGAGATATGAATGACCAAGTGAGACACCCCCAGAATCGCGCTGCTAAGGCATCCCCCAAGGACAAACTGGCTGAGGCAAGACGAATGCAGAGGAACGCCTGATATTATTCAACCCCATAATATTGAATTAGAGATTAAATAAAAGCCTCCATAACTATAAAACCCCACAAGAAGATGGTACTTAACTTAGTAGCAATGAAATCCTCGGAAGACATGATAAATCCCAAAAATAAGGCACAAAACCCAAAGGCACAAGAAAAGCGTGACAGGTTGAACGCGTGCTAGAATGGAATGGGTCTAGATGGCGCTGGGGTCGTCGGTTGGCGGGACGGTGAGTGTTGGCTTTGGGTCGGCTCCCCACCTTCCGGGGTTTTTGACATTGGGATGTCTACAGAGCAGAGGCCTGTGACAGTGGCAAAATACATTCACCCTTATTTATACCGACGTCTATTTGATTATAGATGATCGATCTGGGGGTAGTAACCCCAGCATTCCTGACAGCTTTTTTCTCTGGTATTTTTAGCAATACTAATACCTAGAAATTAGTGCTTAATGGTAATTTCACCGGGTGACACAGGTCGAACTCAGAAATTAGGCTATACTGTGTATCATATATTGACAGATATATATGCTGAAAACAAACATGACTCTTGATTTATCAGTACACTAAAAAAATACCAACATAATATGATGTAAGCAACGGAGAAAACCAACAGTTGATCAAAGAAAACAGGTGTACTTACAGAAGGTGACTGTAGGAACATGGCACTCGCAGCGCTTCTGGCCACACAAGAATCACTCGTAAAAGAATTAGAAAATAATTAGGTTACAGAGAAAATATTCAAGATTTTGCCATTACAATAAAGAGATTACGAGAAATTAGCAAAATTTATTTGAGAACTGGATAATTAAGCAGAAAAAGATATATATCCAAAACACAAGTGTGGATGACAAGGTGCTTACATCTTGCCGTACTCAAAGGGAACTGTCCTACCTACTTGCATGGCTGGCCAAACAAGGATCCTCTTTCGTAGTGTAGCTGAAAGAGCTACAGTCAACATGAAAGGTTTATGTAAACTGATAGGTTTATGCTGATAGAAATGACGCATGAATTTACTCTTTTACTGTTTCTCTTTACTGTCCCTTAGGTAAGACAGTGATTAATACCACATGACTGGGTCACAGTTACTGAATTATACTTTTCTGGCGTGTTGGAGCTCTTGCGCACTTCAAGAAAACTTAGGTATGGAATTTTCAGATTATCATGTTTTAAGCTCTTTTAAAGCAATATTTATTAAATGTCTCATTTTACAACTTATTGCACAGGCTGCGTGACCTAAAACTTCACAATCACTTTCCAGTTAACATCAGTTTTCTTATCTGTTCATGCTAATACAAGGTTAACACTAATGACTACATGGTACTTGTGGTGAATGGAACATGTTACAAACCCATCACTTCTCTAGTACCTACTTTAAAATTTCAGGAAACGCTGTGAAGAAAAGCAATGCTTTATATCAAAAATTTTATTTCAAGCTTTTTGAGTCTGGTAGTAAAGAAACATTTGAAGTATAAAAATTGTGTCATCTAAACCAATTTCTGACTCGAGTAACTTATCCTGCACCTTTAGTACTTGGTCAACTAGCTCTCTTTCACTTGGTGTAAGCATTTCCTGGACCTGTAAAGAAAAGTATATGGTGTAATTTATCAGATAACTGCTGTATATTAGCCTCTCTTTGGAAACTATAAGCTTAAGTAGAAAAAGTATTATTGGCTTTTGTAAATTGCCCCAGTTAATATAAAAAAACGATCCCTATATTCAATTTTCAGAAACACATCTACAAGAATATTACAAGTGTAGTTTAATGTCCTTATATACAAATTATTTCAAGATACAAATTCATATTACACTCTGAATATACAGTATACAGTTTGTTTTGCAAATTAAAATTAAAAAATAAGTAAACCCAAGAAACACCTTCAAAATATAAACATTTCAAAAACAACAGTAAAATAATTTTTTATAATTTTAAATATTTGAATAAAAAAATAAATGTCATGTCACTTATTCTGTTACACCTTTAATGAATAATGTAGTTAACAAAATCAAGAAAACATCAGTACAGTATACTGAATCTCAAAATAGATTTTATTGCATTCTATTACACCTAAAAAATGATGAAGTCAACAAAATCATGAAGAAAATATATCCATTTACATTATATTGAATCTCCAAATAAATTTTATTACACTGTCACACCTTTCATGAATAATGTTGTTAAAAGATCATGAAAAAACTACATCAGTATAAATTATATCACATTCCTTGGTTAACAGTCTAATAACCCTTTGAGGATTTTTTTTTTTTGGGTGGGGGTCAAAATCTGTCTGCACCAGAACATGTATCCTTCACTGGGCAAAGACGCTTAGCAATAGTTGTTTTTAATATCTCCGTATAACATTATATTTCCTGCTGCGTTGATAAATTTGGTGTCATTTTCAAGATAAAGAGTTGAACTTTATCACGTAATGTTTAAAAATGCCAAAAAACTTTTTTTAAATCAACATCATGAGTAAAAGCTAGACATAATGAAATTTTTTTTATTACTTTTTTAAATTCACAATAAATTGGAGAAAGGGATGTCCAATTTCTGTTTATACAGTGTACACGCATGATAAGTTGCCTTTCCAATGATATGAAATTCTTTACTATCTAGTCAAGTTTGATATCACAAAGCACATTCAGAAAATTTTATATTTGTGGCACAAATCTGACACATGGTTTAAGCTACTTTTTACATAAATTTTCCATAAATCAGAATACATACTGGTCTCCATGATAACACCAAGCATCAATACATGCCATATTCAAATTTTGTTCGTATGATGCATCTTTATGATTAATAGTGAATTTATTGTAAAAGTATCTTATGATGATGACTATAGTTGTCATCACAATATCACTAGTTGAAAAATGGATGAATACAATCATCATCAGAATCTCAGAAGGGATAATTATATCTTCCTCAACTTAATACTGTCTGTGCAGTTATTTCAGGTGTCACACTTAGTCTCCCTATGGTGAGCTAAAATGTAAAAAATGTTCTCAGATCTTAGACTGTGCCACTGCCTCTGTACAATAACCTTCCTCACTCTTGGCTTGAGGATGCACTTACAGTTAGTACTTTTCATTTGATGATTTCTTCAGCAACATATATTTGTTCATTTTTTCATCATTTACATCACCTATAACACTCTTACACCCAATATTCCCTTCATGAGTGAGACAAGAAACAAATTCCTTCCACTCCCAAGTTTACATTGTCCTTTCACCAAGATTTTTTGGACTTTCCTAATAGTAACTGTCATGCTGCTTCCACATTTACGAACAGTCTGACAAACTGCTCCTCTCCACTCTTTTCTCATGTCAAAAATACTTTTACCTGTAAGATCTGACTCAATTTTCCATCCTCTGGAAACTTTCTCAGCAAATTCTTTACTTGACATATGACATTCCAGAGCAGTCTTGTTCAACAGAGTCACTTTCTTTGCAGGTGACCGTGTCTTGGCTGTATAAAGAAAAAACCTTATACGTGAATTTTTACTCTGCCAAGTAACTGGATATTCTTAACCACTGGTCCAGCAATCTCTCTCTCTCTACTCCATCAGGTTACTGCTACTTTTTCCTCACTGCCATCTAAACACCAGTTTCTCAATCCATTATACATCCTCTACAATATGAAAACTTCTACCTCTTTCCAGTTTGCCCTTCCACAAAAAAAATGGTCCACTTTCACCCATTCTGTTTGATCTCGTGTATTTTGGGTAGTATAAAATCCCTTAGTCCATTTATATTTAGCAATCTTGAGCATCTCTTTTAACACCATCTGTTACATTCAACACTCAGAGTTGAATCTACCCTTACACCTGTTCCTTTAACTGCCTTTCTGGTCACCACAATCTGGTTCTGCTTATACGACTCAATCCTCTCATCTCCATTCCACTTTTTCATCATTTAAAACAATGCTATAAACTCTTATTCTAATTCTGGGTTAATACCATGGCATCTCCATACACACTAGCTTGTATGGCCCCTCCTTTAACACTACTTTGTACCTTTACTACTACAGTAAAGAATACAGTACTCAAGTGTTAATCCTTCATGGACTGCATCAGTTTTCACTGATTCTTCTAATATGCCTGCCAATACCTTCACTCCTGGACCTTATACTATAAAATAGTATCACAAATAACTTAATGAGTTTTTCCAACAACCTCTGCTTTCAAATGACTATCTATTTACTGATCTTGGTACTTGGTAGAAATGCTTTTTCAAGATCCATAATTATATGGTAAGACTTCTTATAAGTTTCCCTATAAAGCTTTTTGCAAATTATATTAACTCCCCAAGTAACCAACTACTTTTGTAAAAGGAGAAGACATAGAATCCAACAGCCTCTTAAAAGTAAGTTAGGCTGTAGAAACCGGAGAAAAGCAGCATCCTGTAGGAAAGATAAAACTAGCATTTCTAACCTTCAGTTCTTTACAAGTCATTACAATAAATCATTCAAACCCAAGTCAACCAGAGACTACAAAGATATTGAATGTATAAAGTTAGTGAAGCTTGAGAACCCCTACCTCTTGAATCTGTTCTTCAGTGCCACCTGACTGTTTAAGATTCTCGACAATTGTGGCTACACGAATGCGTTTCTCAAGAAGTCGACGATTATCGGCAGCTCTTGTCTCTCTTTGTACCATAAGATTGTACATACCTTTATGGCACCATTCCAATACCATTCGCACAACCTGTGGGTCAAAGTGATTATTATTAAAACTTAATTAACTTGACCAACTCAAAATTTACTACCTTGGTTTTAGTAGATTCTACACTAAATCAAATATCTTGGTCTTGGTATTTTTAACTAAATCAGAAAGTTCATCTGCATAAAACTATGACTTTTCTATAAGATAACCCTTATCTCCAAACCAAATGTTGAATACAGTAATCTCTCAATTACCTGGATTCATAGAGCCAGGCCCTGTTGGATAAGGTCAAAATCCTTCATTTCTCGCTATAATGTGGTTCGGATCCCACAATAAGCTGTAGGTTCTGTTGCTAGGTAACCAATTGGTTCTTAGCCACGTAAAATAAATCTAATCCTTCGGGCCAGCCCTAGGAGAGCTGTTAATCAGCTCAGTGGCCTGGTTAAACTAAGATATACTTAACTTTTCCAGACAAGGTCAAGTATAAAATCGTATGTGTAAAACAAAAACTCTTTGCCCTAACTCCCCCCAACCTGTCAATACCACATAACCATATGCACTCAATATGCTTATAAACAACAACCATTACAATATAAACTGAGTTTTATGCAAAATGCATTTATCTAACATATTCTTCATTATCTGTTGCAAAATATACTGTACAAATACACAATGAAAAAAAGGCAAACCTCTTCTTTTTCTCTCTTGTAAACTACACAATTCACTAGGTAGGTAGCCTACCTGTGTTCACCCACAATCCACCATGTTTTCATCACCAATGATGTATTTTTATAAAGCAACTTTTTTTATCAGTCACTACCATATTGTATTATATTTCATTTGTTTTACAGTTATAACTTGACATATTTGCTTTTTTTTAATTCAACGTTGTGTTTCCTTACCCTGAATTACACCAAATATTGCATCACTCATATTGCGCTGGATACTGGGCTGGCTCTTTCAGTATGTTACTTTTAAGAACGTTATTTAAAAAGTTATAATTGATTTCCTGTTTCATTACGATCACTAATTTCTCATTTCGCCTTATCATGAAGAATGTGTGTTTGTTTGTGTGTAAAACGCACCGTGTTACAGTCGACCCCCTGTATTCGAGGGGGATGGGTTCCACAAGCACCTGCGAATACCGAAAATCTATGATACATTGGAACCCCCCCCCCTCTAAAAAGGCTTATAACTGCCTATTTTAATAGTTCAAACATCAAATACCCTTTATACCTTAAACTGAAATGCGTATAACTGCCTATTTTAAAACTAATCAAGTTACCCCTGTGTTCAGGCACAGCCATTTCTCTCAAAGTTTTAGTTTTGGTTTTGTATTTTTATGTTTATGATGCAGAGAGAGAGAGAGAGAGAACTGAGGTGTTTACATTGAAGTGTAAGCACAGTAGCTGGGGAAGAGACATGACAGACTGGTTAAACTAGCTGGGGAGGAGAGTATGACCTTGGGTCAGCCCAGCAAGTAGAATGTTTATGGTACAAGTAATTCATATTTCATTTAGAGAGAGAGAGGTTGAACTGAGGTACAGTATGTTTACATTGATAAGCTGTTTTGTGGCTTTGCGGGATTTTACTTTAACATTTTATTGATATTTTGCTGTGTTTACATTAATATTTATATCCAAAAATTAGTAAATCCTTTTCATCATAAAAAATGTACAAGTACCATCCCACTTACAACCTGCTCGACATACAACCATACTTCTGGCAGTGTGGCTGGGCAGGCTGATGCATAAGAGTACACGTCATATAACAGTTGACCACTGAGTTACTAGGCAATGCACCATCTTGAGAGAACTCTCTCATCACTTAGACAGCATCATTTTGAGTTACCCTGCCCTATCAGCAGCATCATACAGTATTAACTGTACTGTAGACTGAATTGCAAACCAACGTTAAAATCGACTTCTGACATTCATGCAGGAACCTAACCTTGATGTAACTCGATGCCTACCTGTACATAATATACATTACATAAATGATTAAAATATATCAGTAGAAGTACATTATGGTAAAAGGATTGAAATAAGATTGTACATTACATTACAGTTAATGTAGTAATTTAAATAGCAAAGGTTTGATATTATGCCCTACCCAGTATGTCTGCCATTTTCTGAGGTTCAACTAACATCCATTTTGACCTACAGCTGGTTGGTCAAAACCAAGCTCAGTTGTAAGTAGAGAGGTATTTGTATTTAGTCACGAAAATAAAATGAAAATACAGTGATTAGTGAATTTTCCGCAATATATTTGGAGATACGTTCCACAGAAAAAACCATGAATACTGAGCCGTGAATAAGCAGGGGTCTACTGTACAGTACATCTTGAGTACATATGGCATTTGTCAATGATGTGTCCAAAGCAAATTCATTTCAAGAACATTATTAAAAAGTAATTAAGCATTTTCTGGTTTATTTT